>NC_056726.1:981102366-981137366 GCF_019279795.1 Protopterus annectens | reverse complement strand
AAAATCTTTGAGGTATTTGATTTCCACGAGTAATGCAATTAACTTTAACTGACATCGTAAGGGGCAAGAAAAGGTTTCCCCAATGGGGTACTTGGCTTTAGTTGGAGGCTTTGTTTTTGAAACTAGAAACTTACCATTTCTGGAATTCGGCCGACCGGCACTTGCAAAATGGTTCTGTTTCGGGCACTGCACAGCAAGAAAATGATGTAATGGCATCAGCTGCATGTTGTATATCCCTGACACCTTGGAAGATGGGACAGCAATCGATGCAGGACCCAAGACTTTGTTAATCATGCTGAGAGCTAGCTGAAAGCAGATAACCCAAATGTAATGGTTGCAACAGTGAAAACATGAATAAATCAGTGTTTGTATTTTTTCATTTTCTCATTTTTAGTTTACTTTATAGTCTACTGCAGGAGATGCAGCACGAGGCTGGCTCAGTGCAGTACACGCAGTGCGGGGCAATATTTGTATTTTTTAAGTGTAACACTTGGCTTGAACTGCAGTGGTGAAACTGAAGTTGACTTTCCATACACATTTGTTTATTCACTGGAAACAGTGTGGCTTCAGCCTAAATGTTAAAGTTGTCTATATACTGCATGTGGTTGCATGACTGTACCTGGCTAAAGATTAGCTCTTATACCATGATAGAATTGAATAACAGTAGGTGAACTTCACAAATGGAAACTATTGAACATAAAAGCAAGAATACCAATCCAGTTTGCATTTCCAGTACAAGAAGAAAGTGGATGGTGAAAGTATTGTTTGGATTGTGGCTGTCATATCTGAGTAACTTGGCTTAAAGTTTAATAAAGCAGGTTCTTGTACTCTTGACTCCTGTTTGACGACAAAGGTAATGAAATCATTGTGTGCTGCAATGTTTGGCATGGCAAATTAGCAGTGTTGACAGGGCAAAGTGACAGGGGAACCTGTGCATGGAGTCCTTGATATTCCCTATCATGTTGGTTAGGGCAGTGTAGGTAGTTGACACGAGAATTCTGTGCTGCCGTAGTAGGTGTGCTTATAGTCAATGTTATGTCAGTAACTTACCAAATGTGCCTTGTAAGTATAGTAGTGGTAGTTGTAATTTTGACACAGAATTTCTTTCCTCTCTCCTTTGGTAACTGCCGCTATGCCTCAGTGTTTTGCTTACGGGTGTCGCATTAGCCACGATAGTCTGCCACCAGGTGTGTCCTTCCATCGTTTTCCCCGGGATATTAAAACGTGTACACAGTGGTTGATAAACTGTGGTACAGACGTCGGCAATGTCAATAAATTTGTCAAAGAAGAGGTGAGCAGGCCAAAGCCGCAACATTTCCTGTGCTCAAAACACTTTGAGGATAGCCAGTTTGAACAGAACTATATGTACGAGCTTCTTCCAGCAGAAATGAAGCCACGGCGACCAATTCGGCGACTAATTAAAGAAGCAGTGCCTACAATTTTCTCATTTGCCAAAAAAAATCAAAGGACATCGAGACTACAGTGTCTACAACGGAAAAAGAGGTGCAATGTAAGTAGATGGTCTGTGCATGATGTGTGTTAAGCATGAAAAAGTTGGACTGTGCAAATGTCTGAAGTGTGCACCGGTCATGACTTATCAGAGATACAGCTTGATACTTGCAGTTTTAGATGTGGGTCAATTCAGCAAAAGACCTAGACTGCATGAATGGATGTAGCCATATCTTGAGAAAACTTATAGGTACGTGACTAGGGAGAGTGGACACAATGTTGATGTAACATTGAGTGACCATAAATGGTATGAATTAGGTGTGCAGACAACTACGTAACATTTCTTAATAGTTTGACCTTTATTCTACAGCTTATAGAGGAACTTCTGAACCAACCACCAACAACCTTGCCCGAAATTGTCGATGCAGAAGCTTGTGCACAGCGTAAGGTAAGTCTATGTACTGCAATTCAGTGCACGTTATCAAGCAGTCAGTACTTCATCTTTACACATTTGATGTAAATGGTGCATCTTGATTTGACAAATTCTGTATTGCAGACTTGTAGCCATCAACAGCGAAAGAAGAAGAAAATTGCAGCAGAATCATTGGCAGAGGGAGCAGAAGGAAGTGTGTGTACAGAACCAAATGGAGATTGTGATGTGGCCGTGGAACATGTTCAGGTAAGCAATGATAAATTCTTGCAATTAAATGAGCCCTGTAGAGGGTGTGAGTTTCACAGTGGAGAAGTACCAGTTGTCATAAGTAAAAAATGTAAAGTCATATAGTAGTTATACATTGAGTAGTGTATTGAAGTTAACAGTCGTAAAGTTAACAGCATAGCTAATAACTGTGTTATGCTTCGGTAACTTCAGTATGGAGTTGATTTTGCAAAATATTAGCCCATATTCTGTATGGTATTGGAGAATGTCAATTTATGGACAGACATGCTGTAATTCTTGGGATAGACTTGCTGTAATGCAACTAATGTCCAGCACCATTAGATGTAGAAGTTGTTTGTAGACATGCATCACAGCCTCATAAGTAATGACAATGTTTTACTTGCAGGAATCTGGTCCTGAATTGTATGAGGAAGCGGAAACCATTGAGATATACACTATGGAAATTCCGCAGTGTATTCAGAAAACGGTGGGTTGCCAAACGAAGATTCAGAAAAAAGGTTGCAGTATAGGTGTGCAAGCAAAGTTTTCAGAAGTTAAAACTCAGCATGTGAAGATGATAGATGCAGCAGTACAGTTTCCTGAGGTGGGGTCAAAATGGACAGACCACACTTACTGCAAGCGGTCGAAGGTGGTGCAAACCGAAACAAGACAGCCTGATTTGGAGGGAGTTCCCATTTTCAGCGAACTAGCCACAAGCAGCAGACATATGAGTAGTTGTAGTCATCCAGTGGAAGACAGCTGCATTGCTCTAGTCAGCTCGAGTGCATTAGTGCCTTTTCAAGTGATGGCTTGCAGCACGCCGAAGAAGTGTCCTCCAGAAAGCCTGCAGACAAGCATGCAATGTGACTCCTCTATATCAAGGTGTGGAAATGATGACATTGAAATGGATCCTGACTGGTGCTACCCCTCAAACACTGTATCAACCTCTGACATGGAAGACACAGTAGAAGTGGATGAAGATGAAAGGATGATAAGTGAGCCAAAGTACATAGTGTTTGAGTCTTGCCTGGATTCACTACTGTTGAAGTTGACTTGTCCCCAATGCCAAACACCTGCCGTGGAAATTGAAAAAAAATCTAAGATCGGTTCTTGTGTGTATGTGAAGGTATCCTGCATCAGTGGTCATAAAGTACTGGAGTGACAAAGTCAACCAGTGTTGGGACGGATGCCGGCGGGCAACTTACTACTTGCGTCCTCTGTTCTGTTTAGTGGCAGTACATATGCCCACATTGCTTGATTCTGCGCATACCTTGGAGTCGAATTTATCAGCGAGACTACCTTCTACACTATCCAATGACAATATTTGTTCCCTGTATTACAGCATACCTGGACACAGCATCAGAATCTGTTACTGGCAAATGAAGACGGGAAAGAGATAAGGTTAGCTGGAGACGGTCGCTGTGATAGTCCTGGATACTCGGCAAAGTACTGTTGCTATAGCATGATGAATCTGGATTCAGAATACATAATCGATTTTGCAATAGAGCAGGTTTTCATGGGAGTGACTTCTGTGGCACTGGAGAAAAAAGCGTTTAAGAGGTGCATGAATAACTTGAAGGGTAAGAATATGAAAATCAGCCTGGTGGCAACAGATAGACATCGTGGAATCGGATCTGTAATGCGCAAGGAATTCCCAGAAGCTGAACATCAGTTTGATGTATGGCATATGTCCAAAAGTTTAACTAAGAAAATAATGGAAGCGGGAAAAAGGCAGGGTAAACGTGACTTACTACGGTGGTGCCACAGCATTTCTAATCACCTTTGGTGGTGTGCAGAAACATGTGATGGGGATGGAGTACTTCTGGAAGAGAAATGGCTGTCATTGTTGTACCATGTGACAGACATACACAGCTGGAGTGGGGCAAAGAAGTTGTCATGCTGTGAACATGAGATGCCAATCATAGACGGAGATGAAAAGAAGTGGCTTGAAGAAGATGATGCGTGTCACAGTGCCCTGAAGAGGATAGTTACAAACAGAGTATTTCTAAAGGATTTGAAGCAAATAACCAAGTTCTGTCACACTGGCAACCTTGAGGTCTTCCATGCATTGCTATGCAAGTACTGCCCCAAGTTCGAGCACTTCAGTTATGTAGGGATGAAAGCTCGTGTCATACTTGCCATCATGGATCATTATGAAAACCTTCATCGTGAACAGGCTGTGGTCAAATTCCCGAACAGCACGTCAGCAGCAATAGGTGAACCTAAATTCAAAATTGTGCACCCAAAGGCAAAGCAGGAATGGGTTTCTAAACCAATATTTGAGAAAAGAAAGTTTGACTACATCTATGACTTGATCATGGAAGTGCTAAGAGCCAAATGAGGGAATTTGGAAATTAAACCCATGTCCATACCAGCCCATCCAAAGAACATCGCAAAGTGTGAGCGTCCAGAGAAGAGTGCAGTGATTGCAAGACACATATCAAGATTTGGGAAAAATAATTCGAAGCCTGGATAATGGAGTAGCATCTATCGACTGGGCGAGTACCATGTCTTAGTATTTCTGAGCAGATGTGTAGTTTTGAGTGCAGGGAATGAAGGTTGGTAGTACAGAACACCATTCATTATAGATGAGTAATGGATTGTTGCAGTCATTTTAGGGTCTGGCAGATGACATTGCACATATTTTACTTTCCTCGCAATGAAAACCACATTGATGATAAATTTGATTACTAAAGTGGCACCAGGGGGTGGACTTTACTGTATTACCATGATTGTCAACCTGACTGTGCATGGTGAATGGAGCAACTGAGGGAGAGTGCCTGTGGCTGTTGATGGTAGCATAAATAATCTCGTAAGCAAGAATTTAGTAATAGTGGTCATAGGGTAGACATAATGACCCCATTTGTTTTTTTGTATTTCTAGTAGATGGTTTTGGGAGTAGACTTTGACTCTTACTATATAGTGTCCTCATATGTATTGCTCTGTTCTGGTGTAATACCATGGTGCTTGACATGTACGAGTTTTTCTGGTGGTTGGAGACAAGTGGGCCATTCAGACTTTGAGTAACGTGACTTGATGTGTACATGAGTCAGTGCAGTTGAATGACTTATAAACCATGCTATTAGCAGTAAGTGTGGTAATACAGATATTTAAATATTTTTTTCAAAGGAAAGAATTATTCCAGGGATCTAGTTAGCAGATCAAGTACTTTCAACCCACCCCTTCATCCAGTAGTAAAAATCTTTGAAGATATGATGGAAACTGAAATTAGAAGTTTATCTAAGAATAATAATGTTTCCAAACAGAACATACATCAAGATTGTCTTAAACTTATTAGACAACTTAGGAATGAGCAGATAAGGGTAATGAAACCGGACAAAGGGGGAGGGGTAGTTTTAATGTATAAAACAGAATACGAACAAGTAATTCACAATATGCTTCAGGACACAGAGCAGTATAGTACCCTCTCAATTAATGAGCTGAACATAGCTTATGCAAGGATCAAACACATACTATATGACATGCTTCTACAGGGAGCTATCAATGAGAAACTTCACAACTATTTACTAGTTAATAAACCTCTTACACCAGTAATATTTGGTATACCCAAGATTCACAAGGGACTGGAACCACTCAAGTTTAGACCAATTGTGGCAGGTTCAGGCAGTATTACAGAACCCCTTGGTAAATTTGTTGATGCAACACTCAAAAACACCATAGCATCAATTCAACACATTTGCAAAGATTCTTGGGAGTTTCTTAAAAGTATTAAGGAGTGTTTTTACACTAAAACAGACTTTTTAGTTACGATAGATGTAGTTGATCTTTTTCCTAGCATTCCGCATGACATTGGTACACAATGGTTCAACGAAATATTAATTAAAACATCAAATTTTAGTAACAACACTATAAATTTATTAACAGATTTTATGTTGATGATTTTAAAGAACAATTTTATCTATTTTAATGGGGAGTTTTTTAAGCAAAATAAAGGGGTGGCCATGGGATCACCATGTGCCTCAGCATATGCGAATTTAGTTCTATATCACTGGGAGAATGAATACATTTTTGAAACAGCATGGGAGAAGAATATTCTGCACTACAGAAGATACCTAGATGATATTTGTATTTTATGGGAAGGAAGCATAACAAGTTTAGAAGCCTTCTTGGAGTATATAAATGAGACAACAAATTTCTTAAAATTTACATCCAATGTTAGTAACACACACATGAATTATTTGGATGTGTTATTGGTTAAAAACACAGAATTACAAATCTTTGAATCTTCTGTATATAGAAAACCAACCTTCTCTAACACGTACCTGCATTATAGCAGTGCCCATCCTTTCTCACAGAAAAAAGGCATTGTTAAAGGCCAATTCATTAGGGCCTCAAGAATGTGTAATACGGATGAAAAATTCTTTGCAGAGGCCCAATTGTTAAGGAAACTTTTTTCTGAGAGAGGTTACCCACAGACACTAATAGAGAAAATGTTTCAAGAAGTATTAGAAGGAAGAACAACTAAGTACAGCCCACTAGTAGGCACAGTTTTGGAACCATTACTTCCTGTGAACCCCACTTCAGAAGTTAAAGTTGATTCCCCTAATTTCCAGACTAGTTTTTGTTGCACTTATAATAATGAAACTGAAAAACTAAAGAAAATGATAAATAAATTCTGGCCCATTTTGACTACTAATGAAGAAACAAAAAAATGGGTACCAGATAGACCATTGTTTGTGAATGTAAGGAATGCTAACTTAAAAAATATGTTCGAGAACCAACCTCCAACACAACCTGATAATAAAGGTGGTAAATTTGGAACATATAAATGTAACAGCTGCAAACAATGTTGTCATATTCTTGAAGGTAATGGTTACTACATTAAATCAAGAAAATTTTTTGTTAAATCAACAAGCTATTACAACTGTGGATCAAAAGGTATTATATATTTAGGCATTTGTCAAAAATGTGACAGTTTTTATATAGGTAAATCAGAAAGAACATTACGCAAAAGAATCTATGAGCACATGTATGATATCAAGAAAAAGAAAGAAACAAATGCCTTTGTTAAACATCTTAATGTATGCCCAAATATGACCTTAAAATTTATGGTTATAGAACAAGTGCCCCTAAATCCGAGAGGGGGAGATTGGGAAGCTACCATTGAATTCAAGGAGTTGAATTGGCAACTTAGATTAAATGCCTCAAAATACCCAGGACTCAATGAGACCATAAGTATTACAAGTCTTCTCAAGTTAAGAAGGGCAAAATTATGATAACTTACTATATATACCAGATCCTCTATGACAAAACAGTTCTTCACATTATTTAGAAAAATATTGGTTAGTTATGAATATACCAACATATTCATTTTATTTCAATTTTGGAAGAATTTACAATATTTATTCCATCAAAAAATGCATTAACAAAATCAATGAAATTATATTCTAAATGAATTGATAATCACAGACATAATAGCATAAGAGATAAAAAATATGTACAGTTTCATATTATATAAAGAACTTAAAAACATTTAAAATTTAAAATATTAATTTATTTATTTAAGTATTTATATTTATTTATTCGTATATTTAAATATATCCAGTCATTTTTTATATATTACATATTTATTAAATATTTATTCTGTTATATTAACTAACAACAATGTATTTTATGTCTTTGGAAATTGAATGACATAATAAGAAAGTAGTAAAATGAAATTTACATATAGGTTTATTAATATGTAAACTACATGTTACAAAAAGAATATTATTATAATAATTTTTCATAATAATTTTTTATAATAATTTTTTATAATATTTTTTAACATAAATATTAACAACATATATTTTTTAAATATAGTGTTGTTTACTATCATAATTAATAACACTGAAGCATTATGTGGTCAGGACAATTAGTGATTGGACAACAGAAAAACAAAACAAAACAAAAGAATTTCACTTCAAATTTGTATAGTAAGAGACAAGTTATAGAAGCCATCGTAAAATTAAAATATGAAATTTACATTTAAGATGTTTGATCAAAGATAAAGCGGACGTAATTGTAGTGACTTAAATTTAATCATATAACGAATATTACATCTAAAAACACGTTCATATTCTATTAAAGGTTTTAGTTTGTAGGAATATGTACTACGTGATTAATACTTTCCAATAAATCATTGCATTTAACATCAGAAAAGAACGAATTATTGAACACACTTTTTGATTCTTAAAGATTTACATTTAACAATACACGCAGAAAAGGAATCAAGAAGTAGAAACTTTTATATTTAATTATTTTTATTTTTATTGAACGGTTAATATATGGTTATACTGTTAAATGCATTCGCGCTAGTTATAAGAAACAGCGCGAAGTTTTTGTTATGACATCCAGTTGTGATTTACATTTTAATATGGACATTGGGCTTAGTAACACTCCTAGTTTAGAAAGGAATAAGCTAGCTAATTACAGTGTAAAGCACTACAAAGTGTTTCACAGATATATTCAGCGGAATGTCAGAACATATTATGATAAAAAATGTTTTTATAACACAGTAAGATAGTTAATTCATTCTAACTGAACACGCTTATTAGTTGCTTTTTAATAACATCCGTGCCAGATATAAGAAACAGCACGAAATTTTTGTCAAGACATTCAGTTGGGATTTGCATTTCAATATGGATATTGGGCTTAGGAACACTCCTAGTTTAGAAAGAAATAGCTAGCTAATTACAGCGCAAAGCACTACAAAATAGTGTTTAATAAATATAACCAGCAGAGTTTTAGAATATACTATGATAAAAAGGTTCTTGCAACACAGCTTGTTAGATAATTCATTTTAATTGAGCACGCTTAGTAGTTGCTTTTTAATAATAAAAAATGCCAAAGCAATGCTATGCATTAACTGATCTATTTAGATTGTTAAACGAATTTGTTTAATTGTATAATTGAACTACTAGCATTGTATATAAGCAAGCAAGGGAATGGTTACAAGATATCTTGAGAAAGCCCGTCATAGGTACGGGTGAAAGCGCTTGATTTATTTCTTTCTTCTTTCTTTTTTAACGTTGGATTCTACTTCTACTGAATGTTATTTCTTCCGTGTATTTTAACTTTGGCTTGACATTAAAAGTATTTTACTAAAGGAGAAGTTTTCAATGACTACAACATTTTTGGGATTCGTATGAAGAAGTTTATTGGCTACTTGTGCTTCTGCTAACTTTTTTCCTAGCTGTTTTTTGGGACATTGTTCGTGTTTTGTGTTTGGCATAATACAGATATGTGTTATGTGCTCTGGAAAGATTGATTGGTATGCTGTATATGTGAATTACATCTAACTCATACTAATTAAATTGTATGTAGTAGCAAGGTCTGAGATGAAATATTGTACTTTGAAATTGCACTTTTGTAATCCGTGCAGTTTGGGAGTTATCAGCCACACCCGTGAAGTGGTAACACTGAGTTAGAGAAGTATATGTCCCTATGTCCTAGTATGTCACAACTGGTTAATGTCATCTTGAATGTACCTGTTAATGGTAGTTGAAGTGAAATGATAATCGTGTGAATGTATTGTTTAGTGAGAGTATCAAAAGCATGGGCAATGGCAAGAGTTGCATGTAACGTTTCCCATTTCATTGGGGTGCTGCCATGCATGTAACGTCTCCCATTTCATTGGGGTGCTGACATACATGTAACGTCTCCCATTTCATTGGGGTGCTGACATGCATGTAACGTCTCCCATTTCATTGGGGTGCTGACATGCATGTAACGTCTCCCATTTCATTGGGGTGCTGACATGCATGTAACGTCTCCCATTTCATTGGGGTGCTGACATGCATGTAACGTCTCCCATTTCATTGGGGTGCTGACATGCATGTAACGTCTCCCATTTCATTGGGGTGCTGACATGCATGTAACGTCTCCCATTTCATTGGGGTGCTGACATGCATGTAACGCCTCCCATTTCATTGGGGTGCTGACATGCATGTAACGTCTCCCATTTCATTGGGGTGCTGACATGCATGTAACGTCTCCCATTTCATTGGGGTGCTGACATGCATGTAACGTCTCCCATTTCATTGGGGTGCTGACATGCATGTAACGTCTCCCATTTCATTGGGGTGCTGACATTCCATTAAATATTGTATAAGACGCATATGAATATATTCTTCTATGTGTATATGTATATGTATAATATATATATATATATATACTTGGCTTCCTGCTGCTTTCTGGTCTATGAAAGATACTGTGTATGTTATGCATTTTGCGTGCTGGCTGTTGGTGATTGGTAAGTTATATAAAGGTTGCTCCGCCTTGTTTGTTTTAAGAGTCTGTCATTAATTGCAATAGAGATGCAAAACTGTTGTTGCTGTTATCCTAGTCAGCAGATGTGTATTTACTAGATTAGCAATGGCTCAATGGAACTAGCATAGCTGTTGTTGGTATTCGTAAATGTTTTGAACAGTGAAGTCGGTGAATTGTATCTTTACCATCCATGAGATAATGTAAGTAAAGACAAATCATGATCTTGTGGCTTGTTTCTGAAAATACACGGAATAGTAAGAAAACTTTCCTAGTTTGGTGGCATTGTGAGGAAATGAGTTTATTGTTACTCAGTTGTGTTGCAAAGGTGGAGTAGCGTGTGGATTTATCCAAAAGCCGTTGGCACTATGGGATGGCAAAGTCTATTGCTGCTTATGAACAATCTGTAGAACAGGTACTATAGCTTTTCATGAAGGATGTGGATTTTAGCTCGCACAGTAAGTAGATGGATCGCTGATGCTGTACAGTTATTGTAATGGTGGCTGATGCATCAATCGTAATCGTCGTCAGTGGTGTAGTAGCTATGAAGCTGTTGTCAGTTTGCCAGGATTCTGTATAGAAAATCATAATCATTTTTCTTTTTATAATCTAGCAAGTTTAAAATCTATAGTTAATGGCAACCAGATCAGTGCTTACAGGTAGCAAAGGACTGTGTACGTGATGCAATAATCTGAACAACTTTTGTTATTATACATGTCCGAGTTTGCTGCATGATGTGGATGGAGATATTAAGTATTTGTGTTTTTTGCTAACTGACCGGTTAGGGTGAATGAAGGCTAATAGCAGTGGCATTTCATGATGAAAATTTTGCACCTGGCGATGTTTAGCTCTCATGGCTGCTGCTGTTTGTGTCCTTGTTTAATCCACAAAGGTTTAAAAGGAAAAAGACCCATTGTAACAGGTGCTTCATCAACAGTCAGAAATTTTTTCCTACTGTTCTACCTGATGAGTACCATATTTGCTGTCTCCAACTCCTTGATTTTTAATTGATTTAAATGCACTGCTACTTCCGTGAACACCCATGCGTGTCAGTCACAGATCTTTGGCAAAATGTCTTACCGTATACTCCACAGCCATATCCAGTGTTACCATATTGTCTGCCTTGCAACATAGGTGTTCAAACCACTCGAGATGATGTCTGTAATATTTTCTGTAATTGGACCTACTTTGGGTTCTGCTGTGATGTCCTCATCCTTGTCCTGTGTCAGTGTGCACCCTAGCAACTTTGTCAGTCGGTTCATTTTCATCACCTGTAGCTTATTCACCTGTTCAACCTATACTACCATAAAGTAGTAACTGTTGCATCACTGTGTTGTACACTAACATTCATATAATTTGTCATTCGTCTGTGATTGCCTACACCCTGTCATGTGTAACATGCTGCTGTGCCCTACTCTGGCTATAGCTTTGACATCTTCAAAAGACCCTTATCCTGAACTACCCCGCCCTGCAACTTGATGCAGTTTACCTGTTGTGCCATATAACCTATTTGTATTTACAAGATCATATTACATGCAATTACCTTCCATTGCTGCCAATGTTACTAGAAATTAACAGTGCACTATGCTGTCCTTTGCTGAAGTTCAAGCTCAGTCTGCCTGTACTGTCATATTGTCTGTTTACAGCAGCTTGGTTGATCTGTCCCCTGCAACCTGATGGCTATTGTCCATGACCAGTATGAGTATCAACGGGAATTAGAAGTTATGTACTCACCATAACGTTCCATCTGAGTAGGTGTATTCATTTGTCTGCAACCTGTGGGTTATCCGAACCGGCATGGTTTTCCAGCTATGGATCCAAGCTCTCAGCTCCTCCCCTCACCCATAATGCCCTGCTCTACCCTCATGACCTCAGATCGAGTTTGCCAACAGCAACAACACCCTGAAAAGGGTAACAGATAACATGCAGGAAACTGAAAGGCCAGGGGGATAGGAGGGCGGGATGGTTGCAGACAAATGAATACACCTACTCAGATGGAACGTTATGGTGAGTACATAACTTCTAAATCTGAAGTAGGAGATTCATTTGTCTGCAACCTGTGGGACAGAGTCCCCAGCTACCTGAATCTTGGGCGGCCATCATGGAAGGATATTCCGGAGCACCGCGGAGCCAAATGATGCTCTACCCCTAGATGCAAGATCCAACTTATAGTGGGAGATAAAAGTATGAGATGAAGCCCACGTGGCTGCTGCACAAATATCATCTAGAGGAATCCTAGCCTTGAAGGCTGCCGAGGTAGATACTGACCGGGTTGAATGGGCATGAACACCCTCCGGTGCGGGCCTTCCTGAAGCTTGATAAGCCAATAAGATGCACTGTGAAATCCAGTGGGACAGAGAGACTTTAGAAATTGGCTTGCCCAAATTAAATTTTGCAAAGGAAATAAACAACTGGTCGGATTGCCTATGACCAGCCGTCCTGTTTAGATAAAATCTAAGTTGCCTGTGGACATCTAATGAGTGAAGCTTATATTCACCTTTGTTTTCATATTTAGGGAAGAAAACAGGGAGGTTAATGGACTGATTAATGTTTGCTTCAGAAGCAACTTTAGGAAGAAAGGACGGGTTGGTCCTGAGGTAAACACGGTCCGGATGAAATACCAAGTAAGGAGGTTTAGCTGATAATGCTTGAAACTCTGAAACTCTCTTGGCCGATGTAATGGCTACCAAAAAGGCTGTCTTGTAAGAGAAGAATTTGAGATCCACCGTAGCCGCTGGTTCAAAAGGGGGGGCGGTCAAGGCCTGGAGAACCAAAGAGAGGTCCCAAGGAGGAACCGCTTGTTTTACAGGGGGCCTGAGAAGAAAAGTACCTTTAAGGAAAATTTTACACAACTTGGCTGACATAAGAGGATTAGAGTCATGGCCAATGTGATAATGAGAAATTGCCGCCAGTTGTACTTTGACTGTGGAACTGCTGGCACCATCGTTAAAAAGAGTGGTTAGAAAGTCAAGCACTAAAGGGAGAGGAACCGTGAAGGGATTCAGGCCTCGCTCCGCCACAAAGAAAACCGTTTCCACTTGCTGCGGTAGACCTTCCTAGTGGACGGTTTATGAGCTGCCACCAGAATTGCCTTAACAGGTGACGAAATACCGGGAGTCCTGATCAAGAGTGGAACTGGAGCAGCCAAGCGGTCAGCTTCAGGTTGTCCAGATTCGGAGGAGGTATGCAGGATGGATGGGATATCAGATCCGGAATGGGATCTAGAATCCAAGGAGGATTCACCGAGTGAGACCTTAGGAAGGGGAACCAGATCTGTCGAGGCCAAAACGGAGCAATGAGAATCATTCTGCAACCCACCCGAGAGGCTTTCTGAAGAACTTGTAGCATCAGAGGCAAGGGTGGATAAGCATACAGAAGACCGGGTGGCCAAGCATGCACCAGTGCGTCTCTTGGGGAACCTCCGGGAGGAGGTATCAGAGCGAAAAAACTGTCGCACTTGGTGTTTGAGGGAGAGGCAAAAAGATCGCATGAAGGAGTTCCCCACCGTGCGAATATGCGTTCCGCTACTTGACAATTGAGAGACCACTCGTAAGGGGTCAGAATGGTGCGACTGAGCTTGTCCGCCAGGATGTTGGACCGACCCGGAATGTGCGTTGCTATTAGAAAGTGGTTGGTGGAGATTGCCCATTCCCAAACTCTCATGGCTTCTCGACAAAGAGGGTAAGACCTTGTTCCCCCTTGCTTGTTGATGTACCAGACCACAGACATGTTGTCCGATTGAATCGCAATTGTTCCCAAGGGAAGAAAGTCCTGAAGTGCTAGCAACGCTAAGAGCACTGCTCTCATCTCTAGAACGTTGATATGCAGTAAGGTCTCTGAATCGTTCCACGTGCCTTGGACGGTCCGGCCCGCAAAATGCCCCCCCCACCCGAGGCGGGAGGCATCCGTGGTCACCGTGGCTAGAGGGGGAGAAGCACAAAATGGGCGGCCCCTGTGGAGATCTGGGGAGTGAAGCCACCACAAGAGGGACCGCTTGCAAGCCTTGCTGATCGCAATGGGATGATGCATAGGGAGAGCAAGGTATGACCACTGTACTAAGAGAGTCCACTGTAGAATGCGCATATTGAGCCTGGCAAGAGGAAGAAGTGCTATAGCAGACGCCATGGACCCTAGAGCCCTCAGGACCAACTCCGCCGGAACAGAACTTGAGTGGAGAATGGCCCGCACCTGGAGCTGCAGATTTTGAACTCTGTCCGCAGTGAGGAAGGCTCGTAAACTCCTTGTGTCTAGCCTGGCCCCTATAAAATCTAAGAGCTGTGTGGGCGCCAGGTTGGATTTCTTTGTATTTATTGTAATGCCCAGAAAAGGAGCAAGATGGAGAAAGGAGTCTCGCACCAATAAAAGTAGATGCCTTGTTGGGGCGGTAAGAAGCCAGTCGTCCAGGTAGGGAAAGACCTGCACCCCTGAAGCCTCAGGTGGGCCGCTACCACTGCTAATACTTTGGTGAACACCCTGGGGCTGTGGTGAGACCAAAGGGAAGGACCCGGAACTGGTAGTGACTGGCTCCCAGCCGAAGCGGAGGAACCTCCTGAGCGCCTGTCCATCAGGATGTGGTAGTACGCGTCTTTGAGGTCTATCGAGCACATCCAGTGATTTTCTCCCAGAAGGGGAGAATAGATTGCAGAGTGACCATTCGGAATTTTTCTTTGGGGACTGCCAGATTCAAGAGAGAAAGGTCTAGAATTGGTCTTAGTTCCCCCGTCTTCTTTGGCACTAAAAATAACCTGGAGTAGAACCCTGATCCGATCTGGTCTGGGGGGACGGGCTGGATGGCTCTTTTCTTTAGCAGATGGCCAATTTCTGCCAAAGCGGCCTCCCGTTGACCGGGTGGAACGTCTGGGAGGGACTTCAACTTTGGAAAGTGAAGAAAAGGGATGCGATATCCTCTGGATATGATTTGGAGAACCCAGCGGTCTGATGTTATGGACTCCCATGCTGCTAGGTGCCCCGAAAAACGTCCCCCGACTGCCTCCAGAGTGGAGCAGTCGGGCAACCCCTCAGGGTTGCTGCGTGGGCCGTTCAGAGAAAGGTTCCCTGGACCCAAAGTTTCTGGGAGCCCCTCTGCCTCTAGGGCGGCGTCCTCCCTGTCCTCCTCTGCCACGGAAGGACTGGTTGTCCGGAGCAGGCTGGGACTGCTGCGACTTCCGGAACCACATCTTCTTCTGACCCTTTTGGTTCCTAGAGTAGGGCCTCTGGGGTGCAGAGAAGCAGATTCCGACGGCAGACAGCGTCTTCCCGTCCTTCTCGCTCTGGGTCAACGTTTTGCGAATGGTTTTGCCAAAGAGAGCAGAACCATCAAAGGGGGCGTTCGCAAATGACGCTTTGAAGGGCTCAGAAAAATCGCAGTGACGGAGCCAGGCCTGACGTCTAGTGACTAGGCCTGCCCCTGCGGCTCTAGCGGCGCCTTCCATAGCGTGGGAGAGTAGCCGCATAGAGGTATTAGTAACTGACCTAAGAGTGGCCATGCGGGTGGAGTGCAGCACCCTGTCCTCTTCCGACATGGACTCTGGGGGAGATGCAGCGTATTCTTTAATGAGATCTCGCTGCATCCTAATGACATGTGCCAAGTAGTTCAGCGCCCTTACCGAGAAGGTCGCTGAACTAAACATCCGCTTCCCCAAGCGGTCCATCATCCGAGACTCCTTGCTCGGGGGATGGACTGAGGCACTCTCCTGAGCAAGTTCCTCTTGGTGGCCGCCCGTCAACATGGCATCTACCGGAGGCCCCTTACTCCAATGGGCACGGTCGGACGGTGGGCTAAGGATCCTATCGGGCCTCTTAGGAATTGGCTCCACGGTGTCCGGTTCCTTCCACGCCCTGGTGGTAATGAGGTCCACCAGGGGTCGGCAGGAGGACACCCAAGAGGTAGACGGGCCGCTTCAAATGCCTCCAAGAACACGGACTCGTCCGAGGAAGACTTGGGGGCAGACCACCCCCCCCTTATACGGAGCATTTCAATGATGTCTCCAAATGAGACATCCTCGGGGTGACCGTGGGGAGCCTTCCCTCCTCCAAGTCCGTGTCTTCCGTGAGAGACTCGGGAGTCAATGTGCCTCCTTTTGCACGTATGCTTGCGAGGGACATCCTCTGGGGGGCTGTCAGAGGACTCCTCGCAAGCAGCAACTTGTTCCATTGGAGCAACTTGGGGCACAGAAGCGGGCTGTCCCAAGGGCCGGATGGTGGAAGCCTGGCCCAGTGCAGAGGGAGCGGGGCGGAGCGAAACAAGTGCCAGGGCTCCGGAGACCCTCAACAGGGCCCTCTCCACTACATCAAACGCCGAAGGGGAGCCGACCTCGACCAAAGGATCCGACAATCGGCTCCCCCTCGGATCCGAAGAGTGGATCGGAGCCGGCGCCCACGCGCTTCCGTCCGAAGGGACAGTGCGCTCCGACACAGACGGCGCCGAAGGAGCACTGATCCCCCCGGATCCGAGACTCGGATCCAGGCTCCGAGAGGTCGGATCCGATGCACTCGAGGGCAGAGTCGGATCCGAAGTACAAAGTACTATCGGCGCCGACCCACCCCCGGCTCCGAAGCTGCTCGGCTCCAGCTGCTCCGAACCCGGATAGCGGGTCGGAGAAGGAGCAATCGGTTTGAAAAAGGGTGTTGAGCTCCCCCCCAGAGGGGGGGGAGGCAAGAGCACTCCCATCTGCATCTGGGCCTGGATGAACCTTCTCATCATCCGGTCCAGATCAGCATCCGAAAGGCTATACGTGGATCTCGACGAGGCTACCGAGGTAGGCCTGGAGTGCCGCCTCGACGGAGATCGGGTCTCCTCCTCCTCAGGTCCCGGTGAAAAGCAAACTGGAGACCGGAGCCGAGAAGGAGGAGACCGAGCCGACAACGGAGCCGGGGGAGAAGCCCGCTTGGCTGGCGGGGCCGAAACAGAGGTCTCGGCCCGCCGCTTGTGGTGCTTCTCCCTCCGGTCCTTTTTCTTAGCATCCCTCTCCTCCGAACCAGAAACGGGAGGTTGAGTCCCAGGAGGAGGAGGAGGGGGTGCCACAGAGGGAAGAACCGTAGGCACGGTTACTCCCGAAGGAGCGGAGGTCGGAGCCGAGTCCGGCGGTAAAAGGCCCGCCAAAATAAGCTTGGACCTCCGCTCCTTCAATGCCCTGGGGTTGAACCCTGCACAAATGGAACATCCAGATGTGAGGTGTTCAACCCCCAGGCATCTAACACACCGAGTGTGGCCATCAGCTGGGGAAAGCTTATGGCCACACTCGGAGCATTTAGAAAATATAGATTTGGGTTGGTCTGCCATCCCAATCTACAAGTAGTTACCAAACTAAAAGTAACTAAACAATATACACACACAGGCCCAACACACACACACTACGCCAACAGCGAGGGGAGGGAAAAAACTTTTAGATTAACTCTAAAAAGTAAAAATATATAAGGGGAAACCTACACTTTCACACAAAAAATCAATAAAAACTTCAAAATTCTGATATTAACAGTAAAAACTAGCACTTAGCTTGAGAGCTTGAGAAACAAATCCAGTCACCAGCGCGGCAAACGAGATCTGAGGTCATGAGGGTAGAGCAGGGCATTATGGGTGAGGGGAGGAGCTGAGAGCTTGGATCCATAGCTGGAAAACCATGCCGGTTCGGATCCGATATCGGATCCATAACCCACAGGCTGCAGACAAATGAATCTCCTACTTCAGATCAGTGGTTGCTTGGGACACTGTCATAAGCATTTATACAAGTTAAAGAATGGCCATTTGGAGTCTGTCCTACTTTCCAGCATCATCTCAAGTATGTGTATCACTGCAAACATTGTGCCATTCAAGCTTCAGCCTTATCTGAATAAGAATTTGTTAATCTCCCATCGCACAATCACCCTCTCCAGTAGTGGCATGCAATGTAGTCGTAGTTTGATGCCTTTAACTACCATGGTTGTGGGAGTCAACTTAGCTTTTGTCCACTGTACTTTATTGGCAAGTTATGGCTCTTGCTGAGGGCCAGCTGTTTCACTTGGGGATTAGTTTGGAGTCATGAATTATACCCTACTGCATCCTCCATACTCGGAATAAGTCTAGCTGTGTTTGTAAATTATGGCTAGGCTCCTTACAAGGCATTTGGCATACAAAAGTATGGAATGGCTTCACTTTCCTGTTGAGCCACCCATGTGTACTCAGGCAGTAATCAAATCCTGTTCAGTGTGCCCTGATAATGGCAGTAAAGCCATCCATTATAGATAGTCATGTTCTGATGCTTCCTCCAGTCGGTCCTGCAACAGCTGTCTGCACTCTTTTTCCTCACTTTCAAACACCCTGATGTGATGCATAGTCTGACATTCTGAATACTGTCATATCATTACACTGCAGTCTGCCATGATTGAGTCACAACTGGTGATGTCCCTCACTGCTTTCAGAAGAACACTCACCACAATTCCTACATTGCAGCCATGTCCTCCACCAGAGTAGTATACTGTGGATCTCAAATCAGTATAAGCAGGAATATGTCTTAGACTAGATAATGTAATGCAATCAGGAAGGTGTCAGAAGTAATACATGTATGGCAGGCCCAAAAAAGGTGCAACAGGAGCACATGTTCAGTGAACAGCCCACAGGTACAATATGCTACTGTCAGATGGATTTTGGATGACTGGTTTGCCCACAGTTTCAATTTGGGACTTTGAGCATGTCAATGTAATGCACACAGTCTGTCATGTGCAAGACTGTACTTGTTTAGCAATTTTAATTGTGTGCAAAATTTTTAACCTTTTTATCTAGGTAAATGAGAGCAGTATACACAGAGGTACATGTTGTATGGTAACTGGAGAGCAATAGTTTAACTTGCGGACACAGACAAAGAGATAGCTATTGTGTGTGGGAGCTGGTTTGGATACATAGCTTGCATATAAGTAACAGCCAGTGATGCGTTTCCGTGCCTGTAGCAAGCAATACTAGCCCGATTTGCAGTTATAAAAACAGTGACACCGGTGTCCTGGGATATGTATTGTTACAGCCAGATGAGGAATTCATACTTCCTGGTAATGCAATGTTTAATTTTAGATTGTGTTCAGTGTAACATCCATTGATGGACGATAACTGAGTAGTGACAATATTTGTTGTTGTGTGAATGTTACAGTATGTAGATGTCTGGACTTGCTATGTTTGTTGCAGCTGCAGATTGAAAGTATTGCTGTAGTGGTAATGAATAGTCTGAGTATGGTGCTTGACTCCAGATGGTGATTGTGGAAGGCTGATTAGCTGCAGGTGTGTTCTGAGAGTTTTTAGATGACTGTGGCTAGGGCTGCAGCTGCAAGTAGCGTTGTGGTGTGAATGGACCTCTGTGATGCTGGCTACCATGAAGTGGTACAGAGGCTTGTCACAATGGTGCAATGTTGGTGAAGAACATTTGCACTTTGTAACCAAAAGCCAGCTTGTGTGGATGCCTACAGAGTGGGTAAGTATTGGTCTGCATGGATTGGTACATAATTTAAAAGTTGAGTACTGTTTGTGAAAGTTCTCTTAACTTTTTATGACCAGGAATGAGTGACAGCTTGAGGAGACTGACCCAGAAAGTGACGAGCTTTTCCACATTTTAAGAATGGATGACTGATGCTAACTAACTGATTGATGTATTGGACGAGCTAGAAAAGTACAGTTTTGTACCTACCATAAATGTAGATGTCCGATAGATATGCAACTGCAGTCATAACATATGGGTTGTCCTGCCTCAGGCAGCCCTCGGTCGGCCGGATTCCAAAGTCTGGGTCCGATGTCGGCTGATGTCGCATTTCTCTCCGACGTCAGAGCGGCTGGAGTATATAAGCATCAGCCGACGCCATTTTCTTCAGTGTTTCTTGCCCCAGATGCCAGGTGCCCTCCAAGGAAGGCTGTAATCAAATTGGAAGACAAAAACAGGATTCCAGACAATCAGTAAGCAATAAACAGATACACCATAACAGATATCCCCAGCTAAGAGAAACAGGGATAGGAGTGGACCTAAGGCATAGAGGGGTATGGAGGGAGGGAAAATCCGACTGCAGTTGCATATCTATCGGACATCTACATTTATGGTAGGTACAAAACTGTACTATGTCCTTCAAGAATGCAACTGCAGTCATAACATATGGGTTGAATACCATAGCTTAGCTGGGGGAGGAGGAATGCTCTAGGAAAGAGATGGTGTGGCAATCAAACCCTGCAGGACTGCCGAAGCAAAGCCTGCTCTGGATCTGGTATATAAAGGAGATTGTAGTGTTTGGAGAATGTATGCACGGAGCTCCATGTAGCAGCTTCTAGAATGTCTTTTGTAGGCACCCCTCTTAAGAATGCTGTAGAGGTGGCTGTAGCTCTGGTGGAGTGTGGTCTGACATTGGCTGGAACATTCTTCCCATGGAAGGAATAACAAAATCTGATGCAATGTCCAATCCATTTTGAAATAGTCTGTTTGGAAATTGCTTTTCCTTGTACTCCAGGGCGTAAGCTACAAAAAGCTGATCAGACTTCCTACTGGTCTTGGTTCTGTCCAGGTAGTAGCGAAGTTGTCTGTGAATGTCCAAGGTATGCAACAGTCTTTCCCCTTTGCTCTCAGGATTGGGGAAGAAAGTAGGCAGGTGAATAGCTTGATTTAAAGAAACCCTGGATACCACCTTTGGCATAAAAGTAGGGTTGGTTCTTAAGGAGACCCTGTCTCTGTGAAAAATTATGAACGGTGGTATTGCCATTAGGGCCTGTAGTTCCGAAACCCTTCTTGCTGAGGTAATTGCCAACAGGAAAGCTGTCTTCCATGAGAGAACTTGTAAGTCCACTGAAGCTGCTGGCTCAAAGGGAGGTAGAGTCAGTTTTTCTAGGACAAAGTTGAGGTCCCCAGCTGGCACTGGAGCCTTTCTTGGTGGCTTAATGTTCTTGATTCCCCTGAAGAATTGCCTTAACAAAGGATGTGAAAACACAGGTGGATCAGTGTTATATCTAGCTGAAATAGCTGAAGCATGTATCTTTATGGAAGAATATGAGAGTCCATTCTGTAGCATATCTGCCAAATATTCCAGGATGAGTGGGATGTTCAATAATGATGCATCATGTCCCTTGCTGGTATTCCAAATGCTGAATCTCTTCCATTTTGCTAAGTAAACCTTTCTGGTGGATGGTCTTCGAGCTTCTGTTAATATCTGCTGAACTTCCTTGGAGAGAGATAGATTGAGGTTATTCATGGAATCTCCCAGGCTGTTATCTGCAGCATCTGAAGGTTTGGATGCACTGTTTTGAAGTTGTGTTGAGTCAAAAGTAGGGACCATTTGGGAAGGGCCCACTTTTTGTTGTGACATATGCTCCGTAGTAGTGGATACCAGTGTTGTCTTGGCCAGTCTGGAGCTATTAGGATCCCCTTGGGCCTCTCTGCTTTGATCTTTAGTAATACTGTGGTCATCAGTGGCAGAGGTGGGAATGCATAGATTTTTAGGGAGTTCCAGTTGAATGAAAGAGCATCTATTTTCCAAGCTTGTGGATGATATGTCCTTGAACAGAATTTTTATAGATGATGGTTGAGGTGAGAGGCAAAAAGGTCTACTTCTGGCCTGCCCCATGTCGAGGTGAGTTGTGTGAAGATTTTCGGATGTAACCTCCACTCGTGTGGATCTATGAAATTCCTGCTTAGGCTGTCTGCCAGCACATTGTCTTTGCCTGGAACAAACTGGGATTGCAACTGTATGTTTAGGCTCAGTGATTTTTCCCAAAGATTCATTGTCAGTCTGCAAAGGGGGTAAGAATGGGTGCCCCCTTGTTTGTTTATGTACCACATCACAGTGGTGTTGTCTGTCCGTATCAGTAGATGGCCTTGCTGAAGTTGTTGTCGAAAGGCCTCGATGGCATGCATTACTGCCAGCATTTCCTTCTGGTTTATATGCAGATGTGTTTCCTTTGGAGACCATTGTCCTTGTATACATATGCCCTCCATGTGCGCCCCCCATCCAAGGTCTGAGGCATCTGTAGTCATGGTCTGTGTTATCTGAGGTTTTTTGAATGACATACCTGTGTTTGCCTGGCTTACCGAGGCCCACCATAGGAATTCCTTTTGTAAGCATGGAATGAGCAGTATGGTTGTCTCTAGGTTGTTGCTGTGCTGAGACCATAGGCTTTTTAGGTACCATTGAAGCTTTCTCATGTGTAGTCTTGCTAATGGAACCAGGAGAATGCAGGATGCCATGTAACCCAGGGCCTGTAGGAATCTCCTTGCAGTCATCTGGGTGAGTTTTGCCAAACCTTTGAAATAATGAGTTAACTTCTCTTGCTTGTCTTCTGTCAGGTAAGCCATTTGAGAGGCTGTGTCTAGATTGGCTCCTAAGAAGGTTATTTGCTGGGATGGCTGAAGTCTTGACTTTTGGAAGTTGACTGTGTATCCCAGAGCCTGTAGCAATTGTATGACGTAGTTCAAGTTTTTTGTCAAAATCAATTTGTTGTCCGCTTGTATGAGGCAGTCGTCCAGGTACGGGTAAATTTGGATCCCCTGGAGCCTGCAATGAGCAATTACTGAAGCCAGGCATTTTGTGAATACTCTGGGTGCAGTAGATAAGCCAAATGGCAATGCTGAGAATTGATAATGCTCTGGCCCTGCAAGAAATCTGAGGTATCCTCTGCAGCTGTGTCTGATAGGGACATGCAGGTATGCCTCCTTGAGGTCCAGAGTAATCAGCCAAGACCCCTTGCCCAGCATGGGAAGGAGTTGCTGTAGAGTCAGCATTTTGAACTTTGGTACTATGAGAAAGGTGTTTAATGCGGACAAATCCAGTATTGGTCTCCATTGAGTTTCTTTTCTTGGAACAAGGAACAGTCTTGAGTAAAACCCCTGGCCTTGTTCTTGTTGTGGAACTCTTTCTATTGCTTTGATCTGAGCAAGCAGAGAAATTTGCTTGATAGCCTCTGCCCTCTGGTTTGGTGGTAGGTTTGGCATGCCTTGTTTTCTTGGTAAGGTATGAAAGTGGAACCTGTAACCTTGGTCTATAATGTCCAAAATCCATTTGTCCTTTGTCAATCTGTGCCAATTGTCTGAAAACAGAGAGAATTTTCCGCCTAAGGGAGCTTCTATTTGCTCCTTGGTCAGCGGAAGTAGAGGAAAGTCATTGAGATTGTCCCTGTGGGGCAGGGGAGACCCCTATGTCACTTCTTTGGTTTGCTGGTTGCCATTGTCATCCCCTGTAAGAACCTCTGTATTGTCCTCTTCCCCGGCCATGCCTGTTTTTACCCCTTTGAAATCTTTCAGGATTAGGAAAGGACCAGTTTTTAGAAGGCCAATTCCTGCTGAATCTGGGTGGCTGAAACTGGAGGAAATCTTTGACCGTCTGAACTGATTTTGCTTTTTCCTCGATGGACTTTAACACATCTTTAGCATTAGCTCCAAAAAGCTTGTTCTTTTCCAAGGGTGCATCAAGAAGTTTTGCCTTAACATGATCTGGTAGAGGTTGTTCTTTTAACCATGCATGTCTACGAATGACCGCCCCTGTCATAGCTGCCCTACATGAAGCTTCCAATGCATCATATCCACACTGCAGAAAGTGATTGCCGACTTGCTGTGAATTATGTACAGCTTCCTGCAAAGACTTCCTGTCTAAAGGTTCAGGAGAGGCCAATGTTTTCTGTAAATCATCTGATATTGAAACATATGAAAGAGGCAATTCAGAGCAATCATAGATAAAGTAGTGGAAGTGTAAACCTTCTTCCCCCATCTCTCTAATGACCTAGCTTCCCTGTTGGAAGGCAAAGGGTTTTTGGAGGTGGATGCTGAAACCCCTTTAGGTCCCTGAGAAATAGTTTCTAAATCAACAGCATGGACCCTAAAGAAATGAGAATGTGTTTCAGGGACTCTATAGTATCTGTCCGGCTTGGCTGGAGCAGGAGGGAGAGTATCCAGGGTAACACTGGAGTCAGAGTATAGGTCATCCAAAACATCAAGCACAGGAGGTATAGCCAGGGGCCTGTGTTGGGGCTTTTTAAGGAAGGTTCGAAGGTGCTTTCTGGAATCAGAATATTCCTGGCCTTGCCACTTAAAATGTTCCCTCATGGCATGCAGAACTTCCCCAAAAGAAATATCCTCAGGAGGAGAGGCAGAGGGGATGGAATCCTCTGCATCCAAGTCCTCATAGGTCTGGAAGAGCTCTTCCTGGCCATCGGAGTGAACAGAGTCCTCAGAATCTTCATCTGAAGGGATAGGGTCAGAGGGTTCAACCCGGGGCCTCTTATCAGAAGGAGGCTGGGATCCTCTCTCAGGATGGGCCTGTGAACCTCTAATCATGGAAATTAAGTCTGCGGCCATAGTCATGATTTGTGCTACAGGAGTAGGCTGAGGTAAGGCTTTAGCAGTAAGGTGCTTGGTCTTGCTGGCTGCCTTAGCACGTGTGTAGGCCTTAATAGACATGGCCATAAGAGGCCTAGCAGCTCCACGTGCAGGAGTAACCTTATCTACAGCAATGGTCTCGGGCATTTCCTCGGTTTCAGTATCCGGAGGAAAATCTATAACTGGCGTCGGTGTGGCCTCCGGTATCGGAGGTATCGGTAATGCGGTGTCTTCGGTTCGGAGCGGTGAAATAACCATCTCAGGGGGAACCGGAGCACTCGCGGTAGGTTTTGGAGTGAAGTCGGAGGAAGACGTGGGCCGAGGATGTCGGTCCCGGTCTTTTCGTTTCTTAGGAGTCTGCGATGTCGGAAGTTCCGACGAAATTGTATAAGCAAATTTATCGCCGAAAAAGTCTTCAGCGAACTCCGCCCGGCGCCCGAGAGTGCGCTTATTGAAGCAAGCACAAGCGACACAGGCCAAGACGTCGTGGTCTGGGCCAAGGCAAGGAAGACAGTAAGAGTGGAAATCCTTATGAGGTATTTGTTTACCACAAGACAGACAATTGTTAACTTTTTCAGTAATTTCTGACATCGGCTGAGGCAAGAAAAGGTCCCCAACGGGGTACTTAGCTTTTTTGATGACTTCGGATCGAAGAATACAGGAGCTGACCGACCAGCACTTGCGAACTGCTTCTGCTTTGGGCACCGCGTGGCAAGAAAGACTGAAGAAAATGGCGTCGGCTGATGCTTATATACTCCAGCCGCTCTGACGTCGGAGAGAAATGCGACATCAGCCGATGTTGGACCCAGACTTTGGAATCCGGCCGACCGAGGGCTGCCTGAGGCAGGACAACCCATATGTTATGACTGCAGTTGCATTCTTGAAGGACATCACTTAGTCATGTCCTGGAAAGAATGACTACAACTCTGGCACCCGAAGGATTAGGTTGTGGCGTCTACACGGGATGAAGGTAAGGGGTATCGTGGCGTCTACATGGGATGAAGGTAAGGGGTATCGTGGCGTCTACATGGGATGAAGGTAAGGGGTATCGTGGCGTCTACATGGGATGAAGGTAAGGGGTATCGTGGCGTCTACATGGGATGAAGGTAAGGGGTATCGTGGCGTCTACATGGGATGAAGGTAAGGGGTATCTTTTCTATATCAGTCTTATTCGCGTAGTTGAGTAGAACTGTTTTAACGTCTCAATGTTATGAGCTATTCCCCATGCAGGACTTTTAATTTCACTGTAATGTAAGCCATTAGACGGATGGATACAGTAAGTAGCAAATGTGCTATAAATTGTAAGGAACTGAGAGCGGACTCGATAAACATTTATTTGCAATTGTGTGTAAAATATTTGGCTCTACTTATGGGCAACTACAGCACTGTGGTGGTGGTGGTGGTGCTGCTGTAGCATTGTCGCATGACAGCCAAACTTTGTCCCGTTCGATTCTCTGGTAAAGAGTCGTCCGTGTAGACATGCGTGAAGGGGCGTACCTTTGTTAAAGGTTGTATCCAGGCCTGCAACTCGCCACATAAAAATCTTCGGTAGACCGGAGTTCCGCTGTGGCAACGCCTACCCGAGAAAAGCCGGAAGACCCAAGTTATGTGTAACCATATTTCAAGATGTAATGTCCAAGGTTGAATGACTGAGATATTGAGCTTGAGGTACTACTGACTGAGAAGGAACTTATGAAGTCAGGATTGGGGAAGGAACTTGTGAAGTCGCATGGTCAGTATGCAGGCCAATAACACTAACAATTTTAAAACACAACAGGACAGTGGTATGAGTTGGCCAAAAGGTAAGGGAGTTTATCCTTCAAAAGTAATGCTTTGGATTTCGAGAAAAAAGTGTTTGTAGATGCAGGTTCAGAGGCTAAATGTTAATCTTCAAAATGTCAGTCAAGGTTTGTGATGTAGTCTGGCAGTGTTTCTATTGATGAAATGTAAGCATGGTGATTATAAAGCCAATTGTTGGTGGTGTATTACACTCGTTACAAGATCTGTGTGTTGCCAAACAATCCAATAAGTAGGTTGATTTATGTAGGTGGCACTGTGTTAAAACATATTTGGTATAGTGATATAGTATAACACCACAGATTGCTTGCAGCAACTAAAAAAATAAGTTGGTGAGCAACAGTTTTGTATAATCATTTGCCAGCCGGGTGAAGGGTTGGTACGGGTTGCAAGTACATAGTCCCATGGTTTGGTGAACCATGTTAAGGTGCGTGAAAATGAATGGACATAACTAGGCTGGCAAATGTGAAGAGGCCTGTGACACTATAGCAATGAAAGGAACTTTCCATGACAGGGTTATAGTGATAAAATATTGCAGGATTTGAATAAATACAGTTTATTGAAACAAGGAGAGGAATGAATTTTGACCAGAAGTACCAAATCTGTGGATAATGTCCTTCCATGTCAGGGCTTGGTTATTATAGTGGCATTGAACTGAGTAAAAATTGACTGGTGTGTGTAATGCTGTATGGAGAGAAAGTGAATAAGTATTGCATTTTGTCTGAGATAGTAAAGTCTGGACAAAGTCGATACATGCAGTGGCCTCTGTATGATAGATATTTATCTTGATGGCCTTTTACTAAGCATTCTTGACGATAACTGACCTGGAACCTTCAGACAGCACCCACGATGGTGAATGGGATGTCACAAGAGGAAAGGGTAAAGGTCCAGCAGTACTTGACAGACTTGCTAAGCTGATGTGCTGGGTATATTTTTAAGGAGAAATGTACAGAGTAGGCATAGCTAATTTGTTATAATGAATGGGAGGACACATAAATGTGTACTGACACACTGAATGCTGACTGGTAAGTTGAGGTGTAACAGTACTGACAAGTGCCTAATTTAGGATTGGGATGGCTTACATGGTAACATGGCTTAAAAACCTCAACTTTGGCCAGCTAAGAACTTGCTTTATTCAACTGGACGTATAAGAGAATTTAAGTACTTTATCTGCTTTTTTTTTTTTTAAAAATACAGTATTTAAATTGATTTTAACTGTGTGGAAAGAATATTAACTGAACTGGAAGTTTTGACTCTGCTCTTCAGTTAGTCCCACCCATCCTCCATGTTTTTGTTTTGGTGTTAATCTTAGTGGCCTTGAAACTGCCCGCCCCTCTTGTAAATTTGTGTTTGGATACTCCTTCTGGGCCCATCTCATTTGCTCACTCAACTGAGTGCAGTGAGATCATATTCTGATTTCAGGCACTCCTACTGTGTACAAAGAAAGCATCTGGGAAACAGAAAAAAAAAAATTAAGCTTATTTCCTGCCTTTCCTGTTAAGTGGTATAGACTATTTGTAGGCTTCTGAGCCCCCAAGCCCTTCTGTGTTGGAGGGAAGCCTTCTAGCTTAGTTTTTTTTTCTTATAACTAGCCAGTTTTCTAGTTTCAGCACTCAAATCTGTTTCTTTGATCTCAGCACTTGTTCAGAAAAAAAAAAAAAAAAAATTCATCTGCTTTTACTGTACTTGTGTTTCTACCTACTTTTTTACTTTTGCATCATCTTAAAAGTACTCAATTGTATTTATTACTGCTTGGTGTAACTCATTCTAAGCCTTTTGGTTTAAACACTTGGGCTTCGGACCAGTTGTTTTGCACTGAGAGGGTTTGTGGTCTGCACTGTAGTGGCAGAACAGGTAGCTTACATCCTTCTAGGTTGGGAACTGCTGATTGAGGGCTCAGTGTCTGTTATTCTAAAAGTGTATTAATTCTGGTTTAAGCACTTGGGCTTTCTGGCCAGTTATTTTACATTAAGAGGGTTCGTGGTCTGCACTCTTGTGGGAGGAGAGGCTGGACTCTGCCCTTCTGAGCTGGGAATTTCTGGTTAAAGGCTTATAGTGCATGCATATCTGAACTGCTTCTTACTGAAGTTGATGCGCCTTGTTTGCTGTGGCATAGACTGGATTCGGGCCTGCTGGATCTAGCTTTGTTTGTGTAACTTGAGCACTAATCCAGGCATTCTCTAAAGTATTCAATTGTATTTATTACTGCTTGGTAGTAACTTGATTAAAGTGTAGCTATCATTCTAAGTCTTTTGGATTAAGCACTTGGGCTTCAGACCAGTTATTTTACATTAGGAAGGTTTGTGGCATGCACTGTGGTGGCAGGACAGGTAGCTTTCATCCTTCTAAGTTGGGAAATGCTGATTGAGAGCCCAGTGCCTGTTATTCTTAAAGTGTATTGGTTCTGGTTTAAGCACTTGGGCTTCAGGCTAGTTATTTTACATTAAGAAGGTTCGTGGTCTGCACTCTTATGGGAGAAGAGGCTGGACTCTGCCCTTCTGAGCTGGGAATTTCTAGTTAAAGGTTTATAGTGCCTGAATATTTGAACTGTATCTTACTGAAATTGGTACACCTTGTTTGCTGTAGCATAGACTAGATCCAAGCCTGCTGAATCTAGCTTTGTTTATATGCTTGTTGTGTTTGCTTGTTATTTCCCTGGAATGCTAATTCCACCTAATACACGGCTTCTCAGCGCTTCTGTGGATCACTAGTGATATCTGCATTGCTTGCTGTACTTATTTCCTTGTTTCACTTGAAAGAAAGTTACTGTTTATCGTTTTTGTATTTAAGTTACCTGTAACACATTGCACTTAAGTTACCTGGCACTTGCTCACTAAAGCAATTATATAAGTCAGCACTAAAAATTAAAAGCACTACACCCTCACTCCCCACTGGCTCTGGTTTTCAATTATTAAGGAATTCCCAATATTATTCTAGCATGTCTAAAGGTCAGTTGTCAATCTCCTCTCTGGTCCAGCTGGTGAATCTGGGAATCCTGAGGCAATGTTACAACTGCCTCATGTACACAAACAACCCTCTCCTCCTCCCAACAAATTCCAACACATGTGAGAGATGCAACCATATAGCCAAACTGGAGGCTAAGCTCTCTCAACTCAGTACTGGCATAACCAGTCAGGAGGAGAAGGAAACCACACTCACTACAATTCCAGTCTCACATAGACCTACCACGACAGCAAACCAAACACATAATCACACAAAAACATACTCAGAGGCTCTAAATAAAGATCTGCCGAAGCAGCAGACACCTCCAAAGAAGACACCCAAGCAGCCACTACCCCAAAACAAAAGATGTGCAACACATATCTCACAAAGCCAGTGTGCCAAACAGTCACAGCCCTTAAGACTAAACAACACACCTGATACACTTGTAATAGGTGACTCTGTCGTCAGGCACACTGATGTCCCGCTCACCAGGCTGAACAAGGAGAGGATCACGGTGAGCAGCCTGTCGGGTGCTAGGATCCGCCACATAACACAAGCACTCAGGTCACTCCAAAGCAAGTACAACTATGACTCGGTCATTGTCCATGCTGGTGTGAATGACCTGAGACATACCTCCCTGGACTACATGAAAAGAGACATAAAGGAGCTCTCTGAGCATGTAGCCCAGGCCGGTATGACCCTGACCTTGAGTAGCATCTTACCCTCACCAAGAATGATGCCACAATATGAAGACAAGATGATCAATTTCAACAATTGGCTTAAGTACTGTTGTCATTCAAAGGGGATCTAATGCCTGTCAGCTTGGGATGATATGCTCGATAAGCCACGATGCTTCGCTAGGGATGGCTTGCACCCGTCACCCCTGGGCTTTTGGATATTGGCAAAGGCTCTTGCTACCCCCATAGTGCCTTTTTTAGGCAAGGCTCAAAAGACAAACCAACCTCCATAGGTATCACAAGAGATAAGAAACTAAGAGTAATGCTACTCAACGCCAGAAGTCTAAACCTCAAGATGCATGCACTTGAAACTCTCCTTAGCATGGAGAACATCGATATCTGTGCAGTAACAGAAACCTGGTTCAGGGCTCCTGAGAGCACCCCAGCACTACCAGGTTATACCTCATACCATGCTTTTCGGCCCCAAAACTTGGACCAAACCACAAAAGGAGGGGGAGTATCGATATTCATCAAAGATACCCACACCTCCAGGTTGGTGGCAAAGCACAAAGCATCAGAGACTATCCATGTGCAACTAACAGTGGGTAAAACTGCCTTCCAGTTTATAGCCTGCTACAGACCACCCTCCCAAACCCAGGAACCCCACTCGGCCTTCCTGAGAACACTGGAAAATATGAAGGTCTCTCCAAACACCATTATATTGGGCGACTTCAACTACCCAAACATAGACTGGGAGCATTACTCTAGCTTCAACACCCTAGCCCAAAGGTTTCTAGAATTTATAAACTCAAATGCTATGGAACAACTTGTTACCACTCCCACAAGAGGGGAAAACATACTGGACCTGATCATCACCAACATGGGGACTCTATGCTCCAGACCAGAAGTGTATCCCTCAATGGTAAGATCAGACCATAAACTAATCTCACTGGATATTCACATCCCGACCCCAACCCCTGCCCAGAAAACCACAGTGAAAAACTTCTCTAAAACAAATTTCACACTCCTCAAAACTGAGGTGGAATCCTTCAAAGCCCCCGGGCCTGTGGAAAATATGGCCCAGACCGCAGAATCCTTTATAAATGCATTCTATGAACACCTTCAGGAATGCATGGATCATGCGATCTGAAATAAAACCAAGACCCAATCCTCCAAAGGCAGACGTCCTGTCTGGTGGACCCCAGCCATAAACAAACTATACAATAGAAGGAGGAAGCTACTACATGATAGAGCAAAATCCCAAAAAGGGAAAGCATCTCTGATCAGTATTAGCAAAACACTACGGGCACACATAAAATTGTCTAAGGCCAGCTTCGAGAGAAAAATTGCACAGGACACTAAGGATAATCACAAGGCTTTCTTTAGTTATGTTAGGAACCTGGGTGGTAATTCCCAGATATGCTCAGAATTAGTCCAAAATGACAAAAAATACACTGAACCCATAGACATTGCCAACATCCTAGCTGACAGGTTCAGTGCAAACTTCGCTGCCCCTCCCCACCAAAAGGGCAAATATCTACCCCAGCAGAGTGCTGCCCCCCTGACATCTCAGATGTTCAGGTAAGAGCCGCCCTCTCCAAAGCAAAAAACACAGCATCAATGGGACCGGACGGTGTCCCGGGCTGTGTCCTACATGAACTCCAAGAAGAGCTAAACCCAAACATAAAACTACTGTTCAATCTCAGCCTTACTACAGGATATATACCCAAAGAGTGACGTACAGCCACATTGGTCCCTCTCCACAAAGGTGGTGCCTCAATGGATCCTGGAAACTATCGCCCCATAAGCCTGACTAGCTTGGTCTGCAAATATATGGAAAGGATCATCATGGACCTCATAAATAAAGATACTGGGGACCTACAGACACTGGATTCTGCCCAGTTTGGCTTTGTTAAGGGCAGATCCTGCCTCTTAAACCTGGTCAATTTCTTTGAAACAGTCACCAAGGCCATTGACGAGGGGAAGGTGGTCCACACAGCCTACCTGGACCTCACAAAAGCCTTCGATACAATACCCCACTCGGGCATTATAGATAAGCTCACCAGCTTAAATATAAACTCCTATGTCACTAGATGGGCTGCAAACTGTCTCAAGGACAGAACCCACATGGTTAGAATTACTGGAGCCATGTCAGACTCCAAACCAGTTACAAGTGGCATCCCACAAGGCTCATACCTGGGACCTCTCTTGTTCGGTATATATTTCTCGGAGGTACAGGCCAACACGGAAGGACTGTGGCTGACCAAGTTCACAGATGACTGCAAACTGGGCACCATACTCGACTCTCCAGCCAACACAAGCATCCTCCAAAAGGGCCTCATAGAAACAGACAACTGGTGCCAGAGCCATGGCCTCAAGCTAAACGCCAAAAAGTGTATAGTCATCCCCTTTGGCAAAAACAAAGTGCCCACAAATTACCACATAGGTGGTAATCCATTAAGTATGGAAGAAGTAATTAGGGACCTGAGGACCCAAGTTGATAGCAATCTCTCATTTGGCAACCATGTGGCCAAAGTGGTTAGAAAAACACCTAATCATGAAGGGATTCACATCTAGATCAGGGGAGGTCATTGTGCCTCTTTATTCATCCCTCATCAGGCCCATAATTGAGTACAATGCCCCTTTTGGGATGTACCTTACCAGACCCCTGCAGCAACTGGAAAGACCCCAAAAGTACCTCACCAAGAGGATCAAAGGGCTCAAACAGATGCCATATGCTGCCCGGTTAAAGAAACTCCAGCTCTACTCAGTGGCATACCGCCTGCTCAGAGACGATCTGTACCTGACATATAAAGCCATGTCCAACCCGGAATTAATGGCCATGCTGCACCTCAGAAAATCCAAATCTCATTGAGCTACGCGCTTGAGAGACTTGAACCTCAGCACTGAAATAAATAGGACATGCTGGATGGACAGATTCATAACCCAGAGGCTCCCTTCACTCTGGAATAAAATCCCAGTCCAGGTTAGGCAGAGTCCCTCATTGACTCTCTTCAAGAGGAATCTTGATGAGTGGATGGGAGAGCGTAGGTTTACCCTGGGTATCACTTCTGTGTCACTGTTAGACAGAGGCACAGTATACTAACCTTGAAAAAGGGCATAGCAAAATTCATTTAAAATGGGTGGCAAAAGCCAAACACACTCTGGCTAGGCTTATAAATGCCCTAGGGCAGATAGCCTAGTATGAACCTATGAATCTATGAGCTGCTCTCACCTGAACTTTTTTTTACTAAGTTAAAAAGGATATCATTCTACATTTGTTTTCTTTATGGATAATAACATTCACTATGTTTAGCTGTGAGGATGAGATAATGTTAGTAGTCTCACAATGTTGTGCATGTATTGATCTTTACATTTACGTGTGGTCGTGTGACGCATGGTCGTGTGTAGATAAGGATCCCCTTCAGACTGTAGAATGGCTGGAACATAGAACCGCAGATCACCAAATCTATAACACTGTTTGTTTTAGAACATCAAATTGTTTGCATGGAGATCACCATAGAGAAACATTCCCATTCACTTCAATGTAAGTGCGATCTTGGAGGTATATTTAAGCAGCAGTGTGTGTGTGGGGTGCAGGGGAGCATTGCCCCCCCCCCCCACTGCAGCAAAAAAAGTTTTTTTTATTTAGGTTTTGATGTTGTATGACTTTATGCATATGGTCTCGGCCATATGCGGTTTGACTTTCCAGCAGTTTAGATATATATATATATATATATATATATATATATATATGGGTCTACTTTCATAGACCGAAGCGCCACTTTACCGACACCCGGAAGACCGAGACGGAACGACCGAACAGGTAGGTTACCGAAAACGCGATATCCCGACGGCTGAGAGACCGACAACGGCAGCGTGTGAGCGACACGGTAAGTGTGCGAAAGTGACAGATGTAGTATTGGGAGCGGACAGGTAAGTGTACGATACTGAGGGATTTTAGGATAGTGTGTGGAAAATGTGAGTGTGCGGTGGTGTCGGACTAAGGGTTCCAGTGAGGTAAGTGTGTGGAAGTGACGTAGAGCTGTGTAGGGTAGTGTTAAGTGTGTTAGGGTTAGAATGCGGGTGGAGTGAGTGTGCGATAGTGATGGGCTGAATGTTTTAGGGTGTGTTAAGTGAGTTAGGGTTAGGGTGCAGGTAGGGTGAGTGTGCGATAGTGCCGGTGTTGGGGTTTAGGGGTGTGTTAAGTGAGTTAGGGTTAGGGTGCAGGTAGGGTGAGTGTGCGATAGTGACGGTGTTGAGATTTAGGGGTGTTAAGTGAGTTAGGGTTAGGGCGGGTTGGGTAAGTGTGCGGTAGTGTCGGACGTTAGGGTTAGGGTTTAGGTTAAGGTTAGTGGATATGTTGTTGTGTGCAATGTGTATTTGGCGTTTTTTGTGTCGGTGTTTTGGTGTTTGGTATGTTGAGTTGTCGGTGTGGTGTGTTGTCGGTTGTTTGGGGTGGGGAAAATGTGTGTCGGTGATTCGTACGTTCGGTCTATGAAAGTAGACCCATATATATATATATATATATATATATATATATATATATATATATATATATATTTTAATTTCATTTTACATTTGTTGACCATGTTAGTCCGAATGAGCCGAGTAGCCCATTTTCAGCAGAGACCTGGGGAGAAAAGCTCCCCTGTAAAATATAATTGTTTTATAGAGAAAAGTAAATACTAAGAAATCATTATTATACAATACGAGTATAGTTTTACACAAGTAGTTGGCAAAGAGGTTATGACTAAGAGCAAATAATATATATATATATATATATATATATATATATATATATATATATATATATATATATATATATATATATATATATATATATATTTGTATATGTATATAAATATATATATGGGTCCCCCTTCAGAAATTCAAGTTTTTAGG